>NC_080095.1:84102701-84106376 GCF_950005125.1 Chionomys nivalis | reverse complement strand
CTAACCCTAACCCTAACCCTAACCCTAACCCTAACCCTAACCCTAACCCTAACCCTAACCCTAACCCTAACCCTAACCCTAACCCTAACCCTAACCCTAACCCTAACCCTAACCCTAACCCTAACCCTAACCCTAACCCTAACCCTAACCCTAACCCTAACCCTAACCCTAACCCTAACCCTAACCCTAACCCTAACCCTAACCCTAACCCTAACCCTAACCCTAACCCTAACCCTAACCCTAACACCCTAACCCTAACCCTAACCCTAACCCTAACCCTAACCCTAAACCCTAACCCTAACCCTAACCCTAACCCTAACCCTAACCCTAACCTAACCCTAACCCTAACCCTAACCCTAACCCTAACCCTAACCCTAACCCTAACCCTAACCCTAACCCTAACCCTAACCCTAACCCTAACCCTAACCCTAACCCTAACCCTAACCCTAACCCTAAACCCTAACCCTAACCCTAACCCTAACCCTAACCCTAACCCTAACCCTAACCCTAACCCTAACCCTAACCTAACCCTAACCCTAACCCTAACCCTAACCCTAACCCTAACCCTAACCCTAACCCTAACCCTAACCCTAACCCTAACCCTAACCCTAACCCTAACCCTAACCCTAACCCCTAACCCTAACCCTAACCCTAACCCTAACCCTAACCCTAACCCTAACCCTAACCCTAACCTAACCCTAACCCTAACCCTAACCCTAACCCTAACCCTAACCCTAACCCTAACCCTAACCCTAACCCTAACCCTAACCCTAACCCTAACCCTAACCCTAACCCTAACCCTAACCCTAACCCTAACCCTAACCCTAACCCTAACCCTAACCCTAACCCTAACCCTAACCCTAACCCTAACCCTAACCCTAACCCTAACCCTAACCCTAACCCTAACCCTAACCCTAACCCTAACCCTAACCTAACCCTAACCCTAACCCTAACCCTAACCCTAACCCTAACCCTAACCCTAACCCTAACCCTAACCCTAACCCTAACCCTAACCCTAACCCTAACCCTAACCTAACCCTAACCCTAACCCTAACCCTAACCCTAACCCTAACCCTAACCCTAACCCTAACCCTAACCCTAACCCTAACCCTAACCCTAACCCTAACCCTAACCCTAACCCTAACCCTAACCCTAACCCTAACCCTAACCCTAACCCTAACCCTAACCCTAACCCTAACCCCTAACCCTAACCCTAACCCTAACCCTAACCCTAACCCTAACCCTAACCCTAACCCTAACCCTAACCTAACCCTAACCCTAAACCCTAACCCTAACCCTAACCCTAACCCTAACCCTAACCCTAACCCTAACCCTAACCCTAACCCTAACCCTAACCCTAACCCTAACCCTAACCCTAACCTAACCCTAACCCTAACCCTAACCCTAACCCTAACCCTAACCCTAACCCTAACCCTAACCCTAACCCTAACCCTAACCCTAACCCTAACCCTAACCCTAACCCTAACCCTAACCCTAACCCTAACCCTAACCCTAACCCTAACCCTAACCCTAACCCTAACCCTAACCCTAACCCTAACCCTAACCTAACCCTAACCCTAACCCTAACCCTAACCCTAACCCTAACCCTAACCCTAACCCTAACCCTAACCCTAACCCTAACCCTAACCCTAACCCTAACCCTAACCCTAACCCTAACCCTAACCCTAACCCTAACCCTAACCCTAACCCTAACCCTAACCTAACCCTAACCCTAACCCTAACCCTAACCCTAACCCTAACCCTAACCCTAACCCTAACCCTAACCCTAACCCTAACCCTAACCCTAACCCTAACCCTAACCCTAACCTAACCCTAACCCTAACCCTAACCTAACCCTAACCCTAACCCTAACCCTAACCCTAACCCTAACCCTAACCCTAACCCTAACCCTAACCCTAACCCTAACCCTAACCCTAACCCTAACCCTAACCCTAACCCTAACCCTAACCCTAACCCTAACCCTAACCCTAACCCTAACCCTAACCCTAACCCTAACCCTAACCCTAACCCTAACCCTAACCCTAACCCTAACCCTAACCCTAACCCTAACCCTAACCCTAACCCTAACCCTAACCCTAACCCTAACCCTAACCCTAACCCTAACCCTAACCCTAACCCTAACCCTAACCCTAACCCT
Source organism: Chionomys nivalis (assembly GCF_950005125.1). Taxonomy (NCBI): domain Eukaryota; kingdom Metazoa; phylum Chordata; class Mammalia; order Rodentia; family Cricetidae; genus Chionomys; species Chionomys nivalis. Next base: position 84,104,218 of record NC_080095.1, on the reverse strand, counting down.
AACCCTAACCTAACCCTAACCCTAACCCTAACCCTAACCCTAACCCTAACCCTAACCCTAACCCTAACCCTAACCCTAACCCTAACCCTAACCCTAACCCTAACCCTAACCCTAACCCTAACCCTAACCCTAACCCTAACCCTAACCCTAACCCTAACCCTAACCCTAACCCTAACCCTAACCCTAACCCTAACCCTAACCCTAACCCTAACCCTAACCCTAACCTAACCCTAACCCTAACCCTAACCCTAACCCTAACCCTAACCCTAACCCTAACCCTAACCCTAACCCTAACCCTAACCCTAACCCTAACCCTAACCCTAACCCTAACCCTAACCCTAACCCTAACCCTAACCCTAACCCTAACCCTAACCCTAACCCTAACCCTAACCCTAACCTAACCCTAACCCTAACCCTAACCCTAACCCTAACCCTAACCCTAACCCTAACCCTAACCCTAACCCTAACCCTAACCCTAACCCTAACCCTAACCCTAACCCTAACCCTAACCCTAACCCTAACCCTAACCCTAACCCTAACCCTAACCCTAACCCTAACCCTAACCCTAACCCTAACCCTAACCCTAACCCTAACCCTAACCCTAACCCTAACCCTAACCCTAACCCTAACCCTAACCCTAACCCTAACCCTAACCCTAACCCTAACCCTAACCCTAACCCTAACCCTAACCCTAACCCTAACCCTAACCCTAACCTAACCCTAACCCTAACCCTAACCCTAACCCTAACCCTAACCCTAACCCTAACCCTAACCCTAACCCTAACCCTAACCCTAACCCTAACCCTAACCCTAACCCTAACCCTAACCCTAACCCTAACCCTAACCCTAACCCTAACCCTAACCCTAACCCTAACCCTAACCCTAACCCTAACCCTAACCCTAACCCTAACCCTAACCCTAACCCAACCCTAACCCTAACCCTAACCCTAACCCTAACCCTAACCCTAACCCTAACCCTAACCCTAACCCTAACCCTAACCCTAACCCTAACCCTAACCCTAACCCTAACCCTAACCCTAACCCTAACCCTAACCCTAACCCTAACCCTAACCCTAACCCTAACCCTAACCCTAACCCTAACCCTAACCCTAACCCTAACCCTAACCCTAACCCTAACCCTAACCCTACCCTAACCCTAACCCTAACCCTAACCCTAACCCTAACCCTAACCCTAACCTAACCCTAACCCTAACCCTAACCCTAACCCTAACCCTAACCCTAACCCTAACCCTAACCCTAACCCTAACCCTAACCCTAACCCTAACCCTACCCTAACCCTAACCCTAACCCTAACCCTAACCCTAACCCTAACCCTAACCCTAACCCTAACCCTAACCCTAACCCTAACCCTAACCCAACCCTAACCCTAACCCTAACCCTAACCCTAACCCTAACCCTAACCCTAACCCTAACCCTAACCCTAACCCTAACCCTAACCCTAACCCTAACCCTAACCTACCCTAACCCTAACCCTAACCCTAACCCTAACCCTAACC